>NC_056751.1:43112482-43122482 GCF_019279795.1 Protopterus annectens | reverse complement strand
TTGTAAGTAGTTATATAGATTAATGTTCTGCTTGAGTACTTTGTTTTTGTTTTAATTATAATGAAATAAGAAAAAGAACAAAATTTATAAAATTTATATAGAACAAAACATTGAAGCTTCACTTTGAACTAACAAAAGTTGGCATTTAGTTATATTTTTGTTGTCACAATTTAAATTTCTTCCAATATTTAAAATTAGGCCTTTTCCCATTCGGTTTCACAGTGGTAATACACATTCCCTGAGATTCAGTAACACTTACATGGAGTGCAAGAATAGTGTAAGTGTTACTGCATGAAATATGGCCGCCGAGCAATCCTGTATACAAGCCTGGGGATGTGCATGAGCTTGGCAGCACTATTCCTGCATGGACACTACTGAATAATACTAATTACCCCATTTGCTGTTGAAAGCCATGCAAATGAGGTGAATTAGCGATTCAGGATGCAGGCAGGCATCCATGCAGGAATAGTGTTAACTGCAGAAATGTATTTAGCTACTAGCCGAATACATTTCTGCAAAAATCAAAATGGAGGCATGACAGCTCAAATAAAAGCATGTATTATAATCTTTAGGCATGCCAATGGCCAAATATATATAAAGCTAGCAGGTGGAATTCATCATAGTCAGCCAATCATACAGGCAGCATCTGCAGCACAACAGTATAAACTATGCAAAAACCTTACAGTCTGGTTTTCCCACAAACTCTTCTCTATTTGTGTACACATGCGGGGGAATTTTAACTGAAAACATGTTAGGGGCTGCCATTGCTTCGATCCATCAGTATGTGCTAGAGGCTGAGGGCAGTGAGGAGGATAATGCTGACAACTGCCACAGACCAAGGAGGGGGAGAAGAGTGTTCAGACCCAGGTTAACTTACCAGGGGCTACATGATCTGGAGATAGTAGAGCGCTACAGGGTGGACAGAGACATATTACAGCAAACCATTGAGCTGTGCCAGCCTCAACTCAGACCCAGAGCCAACAGAGGGGAACCCATCCCAGTGGATACCAAGGTATGTGTAGCCTTAAGAATACTACCTACATGTACTTTCCATAGACATACTGGGGACATCATGGGGGTCTCACAGGAATCTGCATCCAGGGTTCTCCACCAGTTCCTGGATGCCATCCTACCACATACGGGCGAGCACATTTACTTCCTCAACACCTGTGAGCAGAGGAACAGCAATATGCATCTCTTCCACTTTGTAGCAGAATACCCAGAGGTACTGGGTGTGATAGACTGCATGCACATCCACATCAAAGCACCACCCGGTGAACAGGGTAGGGTCTACATAAACCACAAGTTCTTCCCCTCCATCAACTGCTAGGTCATGTGCAATGCCCAGGGCATTATCATGAATGAAGCTATCAAGACTCCCACATCTGGCATTCGTTACAGATGTACCAGGCATTTGCCAGTGGGGACATCCCGTATGGCCATCTGGTGGGGTATGCTGCCTATGCTCTGGAGTCATGGATGATGACACCCATCAGAAATGCACACCCACACAAGAACACCATAATGAGGCACACACACAAACCAGGATCATAACAGAGCATGTGTTTGGGTTGCTCAAGTCACAGTTCCGGTGCCTTGACATATCTGCTAGAGCCTTGCAGTACTCTCCAGCCACATGTGCATACATGTTCATAGTATGTGCCATGCTGCACAATATGATCCTGCAGAAACAGCTGCAGCAAGAACATCACGGGGAAGGGCCACACAGTCCCCCACCATTGCCAAGGTCTCCATAGGCACAGAGGGACTCAGAAGAGGAAGCCCCTGAGCCTGCTCCCATAGGCAGATGGAGACATGCTTAGTATGCCCAGGCCTTGGCAAAAAGGCAATGCATAGCACACACACTGACACTGTAGGGACCCAGGGACTGACACCTCTCTCTGACTGGCACACATAGTAAAATGGATGGCACACACATCACACTGTCTGTAACTATAACTTACCATATATAGGCAGTGTACTGTGTGCATTCAACACAGGCAGCCCTCAAGCACTGTCCTCACAACTGCTGCAGACATAAGGTAAGTCAGTCTTCTTAACAATAAATGAATGGATTACTATGTTTTGGTAGCACATGAAAATGCTCCATGCATGCAAGGGAATGGGGCAGCCTACTGGGAGGGCAGCAGACAACTGACAGCTATGTGGGACACCAGGAAACGTCTATACAATACTGGCTTCCCCACACTATGCAGTATCATTTAAGGTGACAAATCCCACTGCAGTATATGTGGGGGGCCAACTAAGGGGGGGGTCATAGGTCACATGCACAGATGTCACTGTGGGGATCCCATACTCACTCCCAGATTCACACAGCAAGTCAGCCATAGAAAACCATAAAGGAATGTCTGACAAAGACACACAAATGGCGACAATGATGGAATACCCCCCTACAGACTTAGACAGTGACATCACAACAGGCCTTGTAGTTGCAGTAAGACTCTCTGAAGGGTAAGAAGTCTGAAACTAGTCTCTAGTGATATGCCTCTATTCTCCAAGACAGGGCACAATACTATGCTAAATGGAATCAAAATGTAAAGTCAATATCAGCACAGTCAGTGCAAATGTGTACTGTTGACAGGTGTGCCCCCCACACCCATATTCCCATAGAAATGCATATACATTTTTGGTAAGAGCAGCAGAGCACACACACAATACAGGCTGTCCAGTCAACAACATGATAACTTGTTGCATGTCCAATATCACAGGGGTCAATGAGCTATGATATGTGTGGGAAATACTTTTCAGGGATGTGCCAGCAACTTCTCATGGGCTGTTGTGTCCTGGCCTAGGGGTACAGTACTGTGGTAGACAGGAACCATATAGATAAAACATTTATTTTATTTATTTATTTTGATTTTGTTTGTCAGGCTATTTTTTAAGAGTAGGAGTTTCAGGATTTTCTCCAGAGCCCGGGAGAAATAGAAAGGAGAGATGGAAGGAGAGAGAGGATAAGGAGGGTAACAGAGGAGAAAGCAGACATGACTGAAGACAGAAGCCAGGAGACACGGACCAGACCCGAGAAGAGAATCGAACCAGAGAACTGCAGCGAGCAAGGTGCAGTGACCAGCCGCGCCGCTGCATCACTCACCCAGGCTTCCAGGTTTGTAGTTGTAATAGTAGTAGTATTTATAGTCTGTATGTTTTCCACCCCAATTACTCTCTCAGATTTGTCCAGATGCTCATAAAACATATGTAAAGAGGTGGTATGTAGCCTAGCAACAGTGCATTCTGTCTGTCACCATTGTCACGTGGGGGGGGGTCCACTGCCTGCTGGGACATGGGGGACATAGTGGCAGAGAACACACTGCCTCACTACAGATGGCCTGCAGCAGTCTCACATGGCCTACAGGTCTTTAGCAAAGGCCCATGCCTCACCCATAGTGCCTTTGTAGGGCATGTCATGCGGTCCATACTATCAACATAACACAGGCAACAAGAGATCTCCAGCCAAACATTACATATGTCAGAAAATGTCTGCTAAAACAAACCCTGTCACTCAAGCAACTCATACATTGATAAGAGCAATAGTTACAGTACCCCCCTATGTTTGGCCCATTGTTTCCCCATATTGGCAGCCTATCTCCAGATATTTTGCACAAACAGGTTGCAAGGTATGGCTGTAGCACACAACAACCAAGACTGGAGTACAACTATCCCTGGAATGTATTCCCACACTTACTATAGAAGGTCATACTGAGCATGCTCCTACATTTAGAGAAGTAAAGCCCATGTCTGACCACATCGGACTATATATCTCTGTATTTTGCAAATGTCTTTGCATACACACAGCTATGTAAACCTAAATGTCTACACACACACATCAGACAGGATCAATCACAGCCAGCTGTATGTGGCACATATGTGCTATATCTGCATCTGTTGTCTGTGATACATATATATATATATATATATATATATATATATATATATATATATATATATATACACATCTATGGGGAAAAATATTACAATATGTCAAGCATACACACACATAGACATGGGGAAAAGAGGGACAAACAGTGATAAGAGTGAGATACACAGGGAGACACACACACAGTGGGTCATACACAGGGATACCCTGAATGGCACAGAGTGATGTCCTGCTGCAGACAGTTGCATACCAGTTGTAAACACTGGCATGTGCCAGCATGAAGATGAGATTTGTTGTCTGATGGTACTGAAGTGGGGGTTGGAATATCACATCACCTACGTGTGTGTGTGTGTGTGTGTGTGTGTGTGTGTGTGTGTGTGTGTGTGTGTGTGTGTGTGTGTGTGTGTGTGTGAGTCTGTAGGTCTAAGTATTATGATGCCTTACCCTCCCAGTACACTTCCCATTGCCCTACTTTACAACATCTGCCAGTGTCATTCACCTTAGAAGTACCTTTGGACTGGCTTCAGTCCTATAAGTTTTATAGCATGTGTGATAATTGCGTAACACTATCATGCAAATAGTTAAATAGGTAGGTAGGGGTTTTAATCACAGACCCAGCACATGTAACAGTGGTTGTGTGTGGGGAATAAGTGTTTTAGTCCATTCCTACCCAGTACACCTCCCTCTGTCCTACTTCACAAGATCTGCTGATGTCATTCACTGTAGAAATACTGCTGGACTGGACTCTGCCCTCCAAGCTTTGTGGTGTGTGCAATAAATGCATAACACTATAGTACAAATAACTATTTAGGTAGGGGTTCTAACCTCAGTCATGGCAAATGTAAAGGAGTGTGTGTGTGTGTGTGTGTGTGTGTGTGTGTGTGTGTGTGTGTGTGTGTGTGTGTGTGTGTGTGGCTGTAGGTTAAAGGTTTTGAGCCCATTGAAACTCAGAGCACTTCCCATTGTCCAACTTTAGCAGTCCTGCTGATGTCAGTCACTTTAAAAGTACCTTTGAGCAGCCCCCAGTTCTACAAGCTGTGTGGCACATGTGATAATTGTGTAACACTATAGTACAAATAACTAGTTAGGTAG
Organism: Protopterus annectens; assembly: GCF_019279795.1. NCBI lineage: Eukaryota > Metazoa > Chordata > Ceratodontiformes > Protopteridae > Protopterus > Protopterus annectens. The sequence goes on along the minus strand of NC_056751.1, from coordinate 43,117,495 downwards.
GGGTTTTAATCTCAGTCCTGGCAAATATGAAAGTGTGTATCTGTGTGAGTGTTTGTAGGTTAAAGATCTTGAGCCTGTTCACACCCAGTACACTTGTCACTGCCCTACTTTTGCAGTCCTGCTGATGTCAGTCATCTTAGAAGTACCTTTGGGCAGCCCTCGGCCTTATAAGCTCTGTGGCATGTGCGGTAACTGTGTAACACTATAGTACAAATAACTAGTTAGGGAGGGGTTCAAATCTCAGTCCAAGCAAATATAAAAGTGTGTGTCTTTGTGTTTGTAAGTTAAAGATTTTGAGTCTGTTCACACCCAGTACACATGCCATTGCCCTACTTTAGCAGTCCTGCTGATGTCAGTCACCTCAGAAGTACCTTTGGACAGCTCTTAGCCCTGTAATCTCTGTGGTGCATGTGATAATTGTATACCACTATGGTACAAATAACTAGTCCTGGCAAAAGTGCATGTGTATATGTAGGTTAAAGTATTTTGTGGCCTCTCTCACCTAGTGCATTACCCATTGCCATACTTTACAAGGGCCAGTGATATTCCACACCTTAGTTTATTGGCTGTTTGGGCAGTTTTTCCATCTCTTTCAACTTTCTGGTTTAAAAGCCCATGTTTGCGCTTGTTTCCCACCTTTCCTGTAACTAGTCTAGTCCAGATACAGATTTGGTGTATCCAAGACTGTTTGTAAGCTTCTGAGCAGTGCCAAAAAGTCTGCTCTTCAATTTTTCCCTTAGATCTGCTAGTTCTCTCCTCTCCTGCACTTTTACTAGCTTATTAGTCTAGCACTTTACTAGACGTCTTGTAGCAATTATTGTAGCACACAAAAGTGCTACCAGCTCTAAATGTTCTACAGGAAAACAGCTACAGTACTTATTATTAATGCCCACCCCTCCAGGCATGTCTACAGGTCAGATTCCCTGTGCTTTCTCCTATTAACCTGGTGAACTTGGGAATCCTGAGGCAATGTAGCAACTGCCTCATGTACACTGACAACCCTCTCATCTTACCTCCCAACACTCAGACTTGCAAGAGATGCACTTATATATCCAGACTGGAAGCCACACACTCTCCAGCCAAACCCAGAATAGCTGGCCAAGAGGAGAAGGTCAACACTTGCACCACACCACATGGAACATATAGCCCTCCAGAACACACACCAGCACTGCCTTCACATAAAAACACAAACCACACACCCAACTTTGTGGAGGCTCTCAATAAAAATCTACCCAAACAGCAGAGACCTCCAAGGCAGAAATGCACTTGACCACTGCAACACATTAATCATAAGGCACATAACTCTCCTAAACAGTGTGCCACTCAACCAAAGCCCCTAAGGCAAAACAGCATGCCCAACACACTAGTCATAGGTGACTCGATAGTGATACACACTGATGTCCCACTCACTAGGTTGAATAAGGAGAAAGTAACAGTCAGCTGCCTGTCAGGTGCCAGGATCCACCACATAATGCAAGCACTCAGGTCCCTCAACAACAGGTACAAATATGACTCTGTCATTGTACATGTGGGTGTGAATGACCTGAGATGTACCTCCCTGGACTATATGAAAAGAGACATGGAGGAGATCTCAGATGATGTAGCCCAGGCAGGTATGACCCTAGCCCTGAGCAGCCTCCTACCATCACCAAGAATTATACCACAATCGGCTAAGTTTCTGGTGTCATTCTAAGGGGATCCAGTATCTATTTGCCTGGGATGACATGATTGACAGACCTTGATGCTTTGCCAGAGTTGGCCTGCATCTGTCACCCCTAGGCTTCTGGATACTGGCCAAGGCTCTTGCCACGCCTATAGTGCCATTTTTAGGTGGTGTTTCAAAGACCAAATTACCACCATAACAGCTACAAACAAATGCAATCTGAGGGTCATGCTGTTCAATGCTATAAGTCTAAATCTCAAAATGCACTCTCTCGACGCACTCCTTAAAATGGAGAACATCGACATTTGTGCTGTAACAGAGACCTGGTTCAAGGCAGCAGAAAGCACCCCTGCACTACCAGGCTATAACTCATTCCACACCTTTCAGCCCCAGAACTTGGACTGAAGCTCCAGAGGCGGTGGTGTTTCCATATTCATAAAGGATGCGTACACCTCCAGACTGGTAGCCCAATATAACGCATCAGAGATATTTCAGGTGCAGCTAACATTGGGTAAGACAGCGATTCAGGTCGTAGCCTGCTATAAGTCCCCAACCATGTCCAAAGGCTCACACTCCATGTTCTTAAGTACTGGAGAATATTAGGGATCAACCTAACACTCTCATACTGGGTGACTTCAACTATCCCTCCATTAAATGGGAAAACTACTCATGTACCAATACACTTGCCCAACGTTTCCTGGAATTCTTTAATTCAAATGCCCTGGACCAGCTCATTCTTACCCTCACTAGAGGTAGCAACATCCTTGACCTGGTCATTACTAACACGGCGACCATTGCTCTACAACAATAGCCAACTCCTCTCTGGTTAGATCCGACCACAAACTAATCACCTTGGGAATGCACATGCCTCCCACCCCCCACCACCACCATGAAAAAATTCTCCAAAGCTAACTTTGGGCTTCTAAAAACTGAGGTGGCTAACTTCACGGCACCCATGCAAATGGAGAATAGTTGCATGACCACCAAATCATACACCAATGCACTGTATGAACACGTACACAAATCCATGGATCTCGCCATACCCAATAGAACCAAGACACTCTCCTCCAAAAAAAGGAAGCCAATCTGGTGGTCCCCTGCCATAAACAAACTCTACAACAGAAGGAGGAAACTGATGTGGAATAAGGTGAAGTCCCAAGACTGGAAAAACTCCCTTATCAGCCTCAACAAAAAGTTGAGATCCCTCATCAAATCCTCTAAAGCTAGCTATGAAGACAGAATTGCAGCAGATAGTAAAGACAACCACAAGGCCTTCTATAGTTATGTAAAGAATCTCCATGGAAATACCCAGATTTGCTCTGAGCTAATGCACAATGGTACCTCCTATACCGATCCAAAAGATATTGCCAATATATTGGCCGACAGATTCAGTGCCAACTTTACCCCTCTCTCCCCCACCAAAGGACCAGTCACAATACCAGTAGATTTCCAGGCACTCAGTATTATTGCTGCACAGGTTAAAACAGAACTGTCCAAGGCCAAGAATGCATCTTCTATGGGACCTGACAATATCCCTGGCTGTGTTCTACATGAACTACAGAGTGAACTGGCACCTCACCTGTGTGCCCTGTTCACTCACAGCCTCACCTCAAGCTTTGTTCTTACTGAATGGTGCACTGCTACAGTGATCCCTCTCCACAAAGGAGGAGTGACTACATACCCTGGGAACTATCACCCCATTAGCCTGACAAGTCTGACATGCAAAGCTATGAAATGCATCATCATGGACCTAATAAACAAGGATTTAGGGAATCTCCATACTCTGGATCCCACACAGTTTGGTTTTGTGAAGGGTAGATCATGCCTACTCAATCTGGTCGACTTCTTTGAGTCAGTCACCAGAGCTGTGGATGAAGGCAAGGTGGTTCATACAACCTACCTTGATCTGGCCAAGGCCTTTGATACCATTCCCCACTCAGGAATCATAGAAAAACTCACTCAGCTAGACATCAACCCCTATATCACCAGGCGGCTTGAAAACTGGCTCACAGATAGAACCCACACTGTGAAAGCAGTGGACTCCATGTCAGACTGCCGACCAGGCATGAGTGGAGTCCCACAGGGTTTGGTCCTGTGTCCCTTCACATTCCGGATCTATACCTCTGAAGTCCAGCTCAACATGAAGGGACTCTGGTTGACAATGTTTGCAGATGACTGCAAGGTGGGTGCTATTATTACCTCCCCACATGATGTTGACATCCTGCACGAAGGCCTCACTGAGACCTATGACTGGTGTCAGAACCCTGGACTTTAGCTCAATGCCAGAAAATGTGCTGCCATCCCCTTTGGGAACAACATGGTTCCCACAAAGTAATACATTGATGGTAGTCCACCGAACACTGACATTGTTATAAGAGAACTGGGAACACAGGTTGACAGTGAGCTGTCTTTTGATCACCACAGTGCCACTGAGTTCAGAAAGTCCTTCTATATATCACATCTCCTGACTAAGGATGTTGCATCCAGGAAGTAAGAGGTCATTGTCACCCTGTACTCTCCCCTCATTAGGCCAATCAAGTACAATGGCCCATTTAGCATGTACCCCACTGGACACCTGCAACAACTGGAGAGGCTGCAAAAGTACCTCACAAAAGTGGATCCTAGACCTTAAACACTTGCCGTATATGGACAGACTCCAATAACTCCAACTATTCTCTGTCTCATATTGACTACGTAGAGGTGATCTCTGCCTGATTTACACAGCCATGTCTGACCCAGCTCTGTCAGGAATGCTACATCTGAAGAAACCAATCCATCCACATCACATGCCCCAGAGACCTCAACCCCATTTCCACAATCAACAGAACATACTGGAGGGACAGGTTCACAACCCAGAGACTGCCCACACTATGGAATACACTTCACATACATGTCAAGTGGAGCACATCATTAGCCCTCTTCAAGAGAAATCTGGATGAGTGGATGGGGAATAGAATTCTCACCCTGGGGATCACTCCAATGGCTATACTCATTAGACACACTGGGGACTACTGTCAGGTGGCACAATGCCAGGGTATTCCCATGGGCTAGGCTTGTAAAGGTTCCATGGCCATTCACCTAGTACACACCTATGAAGCTGTGAACCTATAGCTCTCAGTACTGGCAAATGTGTGTGTGTGCATTATTGTGTATAAAAGTGTTTGTAAGTGTGTAAACATGTGGGTGAAAGTAGTCTGAGGCCCTCTTCACCCAGTACATCTACCATTGCCATACCTTACAAGGGTTGGTGATATTATTCACTATATAGGCACCTTAGGACACTCTTTATCCTATAAGCTCCGTGGTGCATGCGGTAACTGCATAACACTATAGTACCAATGACTACATAG
>NC_056751.1:43102482-43107482 GCF_019279795.1 Protopterus annectens | reverse complement strand
GGGCTTAAAGAAAATACTGCCTTACACAAAGAGTTGTTACAACTGTTCAACCGGCAGGGGTGTGAGCTTTTACAAGTACTAATCAAACACAATGTTTCACAAATGGATGACTTAAATACTGAAATTCAAGCTTTGGATATTAAAATAAAACAACAATCAGCATTCACAGCTTGCCAAAATCAATATTTGGAAGTATTCAATGATATAGATAATCATATTAAAATTGTGACTGAAAGGAAAGCCCGTAAATTAGAAAGGGATAGAGTGGTCTATTCTAGAGGACAAGCCTATCCCAAACCAGCGTGAGGGCAGTGGCGTAATGACAAAACAAACATTTCTTCTGCACAGGTGGAAAACAATGGCGTACAAGCGCAACATCAAGAAAATGCCAACAATCAACAACATTCCCCTTTAGAATATGGCAGTCTCCGTCGCTCGGAACGTCTTCGAAACAAGGGGACATACAAGCCGAGGGTCAGCAACACGCGCACTTGGAGGAGGCAGAGGACGACTTCGAAGATCAACTACAACTAGAGGCAGCAAGTTTGGATAGTTCCTTATTAAAGGACAATAAATATCAGCTAATTTCCAACACTACAGGTGACTATTATATTTATAATTATAGTCAGGTTGCCCTCACTACCGCACATGCGGATATTTTTAGTAAAGGTTTAACATTCGTACCAAGGAGAAGGGCAAGGATAACAGACTTAGTAACGGAGTTAAAACTATTCACGAGAAAAATGAATTTAAAAACAATATTTACGGTTTCGGCCTCACAGCCTTCGTCAATGGTATACAAAAATAAATTTGTTAAAAAAAGAGAAGAACTGGTACTGGTTATATTTATAGTCCTCCCTGTTAGACCAGAAATCATTGGTATAGCCCAACCTAGTGTTTGGGATGTATAAATGCCCAAAGAATTTATTAAATTTATTTTTGTATACCATTGACAAAGGCTGTGAGGCCGAAACCGGTCTGGTTTACTGACATATTTTCAATATGTTATCTTGATTAATAAAGGATTTGTTACTATCTGGGTTTACCATCGCTTTTGCTGGTCGTTTGTGGTTGCTTTAGCAGTGTCTCAGTCAGTATTGTTCAATAGACACTCCAGTAGTAGTCATATGTGAGCCATCCTTTCCTAGAGTGACTCAGGGGCATGAGCTGTGATCTATGTCACTGCAGACAGACCCAGATGCTATGGCCATAGGTGCTGATCAGCAATATATCAGTACAGCAAGTCTTGTTGAGACATATTTGTTAAACTTCCTATTTCCCATTATTACATAGCCCCTATTGCATTCCATTACATGCTTACTTGTTTGACATACCTTTTTTTTTCCAAGTATAGTTTCCCGAGTCTTTTTATTTTATTCATGGTGTGTGTGTGTGTGTGTGTGTGTGTGTGTGTGTGTGTGTGTGTGTGTGTGTGTGCTCCAGTTGCTGGTGGCCTATTGGCTGTATATGTTTGTAGGGGCAGACTGAGACATGTCCCGTACCATGGTCAGGATTCATACTACACTGTGAATTGGGGCAGTATATATAGGGGTAGTGTGTGAGTGGCAAACATGATGTTTGTGTTCATACAGTCATTATACTCTGCTGTTCATTTGGCTTACGGTATGTCACTGTGACATTGATTGTGCGTATGCACTTTCACACTGGTGTCTGTTTTTCAGTACTGTTACATCCCTGTAGTGCCTGATATATTCACAAATACATGTTTAATTCCACATAGCGGATTTGGGGTAGTGTTGTGTCAGTCTGACTGTAGTTTGGGTGGTGCTTAGTGACATGCTTAGCAGCTCAGTGTAGTTTCCCTAATGTCATGTTATGTCCAGATATTCATAGGATGTACAGTTGTCTGGCCCCCATAAGTGTAGTGTATTTCTCACAAATCAGTGGGATGATGTGAGGATTTAAGTCACTAATAAGAAGCAATTGAGTGTTGGACTTGTGCTGTTTCAGTCAATATATGCGTTAGAACAGATGGTGTTACTGAAGCAACTGTGTCATATGTCCCTACTTTCATGGCTTTCTCCCCCCACTTTGTCAGGCTTGGTCCAGATTAATTGCATTAAGGGGTTCTGAGCATACCTCTCCACTGGCCGGATTTTTGCAGAATGTTTGGGTTTATTGCTCATATTTTTGGTGTGTTCCACAGATTACTTTTATTTCTCTGGTAAATCACTGTGACGATCTGAGGATTTCTGTCAGTAAATAATGACATACATTTCAGTTTCATGCCTCATATCCTTCACAACATGTATGCTGAAACAAACCCTGTTACTCTAGCAACTTTCTACATTTATAAGAGCAGTATTTAAAATAGATCCCTAGTTTTGGCCCATTGTCCCCCCATTTGATAGCCTTTGCCCAGATTTCTTGCACTAAGAGGTTGAAAGGTATGGTTCTGAGGTATGACTGCACTACATGTTGCGAGTATATACATGTATATAAACCTGCTATTCTCCTCACCTACTTTAAGGAACAAAAGCTATCCCACCTTGTGGAGCCTACACGTGGAAAAGTAATAGAAAGTATGACCTAGAGCTCCTGCTCGTCTTAATCTTTTTGTATTTTTCTTTCCCAGTGAAGTTGTAAAACCCAAGATCAGCACTGCCAGCAGCCAGCAACTAACCCCCCCCTCCTCTCAAACAACTGATCATATATTTGCCAATAATATCCCTAGCTACTTGCCTCTCGCTTTAAACCACAAGCCCTGTAAGCAGCAAGTATTGAAATATCCCCTATGGTCATTAGGTGGCCCCTACTACTAGGGTTTTTCCTCTGGAAACTTCCTCTACCTAGCAAACTCTCTATCTTACCTACTGTTAGCCCCTTTCTGCTCCACTTTTCTCTTTCCACTTGCTCTGATACTTCTAGCTTCTACTTGCTCCTACCTCTTGACACCAAATATATTTACTTCCCCTTGCCTTACTTACCTTCTTTCTGAGCACTTCACTGATTGTTTTCTCCTGGACCTCTTCTTCTTGGGCTCTTCCGCTCCGTTAAGCCCTCTTGCTCACTCCGCTCCCACCCTACCCCCAATTCCCACACACCCCAGGGGTCCTACCTTTATCTCTAATAGGTACACACCCCCTTAAACCTCCTCTCCAATCAAATCTCTACACAACTCTCTGATTTCACCACACCTTCCTTTCTCACAAATACTCCCCTCCCTTTCTTAAACACTATTCCTACCTCATTATATCCCTACCTCCTACCCCACCCTCTCTAATTTCTAATTTCTTTCTTTAAACTTTACTTCATCACACTTCCTCCTACTTCTCTGCAAAACTCCTTTGAGACCACTATGCCCACTCTATCTATACCTGCATTACTAAGACTACTCATCTCTTTACTATTGTTATCATCTCTTGTAACTTCCTACATCATAACTTCTTACGAATACTCTCAGACTCTCTCTACTCCACTGCCCTCTAAAAGTACCTCCACATTTACAACACCTTTATCTTCATCCTATTTGCATTAACCCTCTCAGTCCATCTACCTTCTAGCCAAATATCACAGACTAGTACACTGCAAGTTCAGAAAAACCTATACCAAAAACAAATGACATTCACTATAATCTTAAACCACAGATATATCCTACTCTTCTCCACTTAATACAAGATGGTGATATTCACCCCAATCCTGGTCCACATCATATTACAACCAACATAGAACAAAACCTAACTAAACCTTTATCTCTCTCTTGCTCTAAACCTTCCAACTCTTTGTCCATTGCCCATCTTAATGTACGTAGTATCTGTAACAAAATTAGTCAACTCCATGCCCTTCTTGAAACTGAGAAATTTGATATTTTATGCCTATCTGAAACTTGGTTAAAACCCTCAATTAAAGACATCAAAATTACCCCACCTGGTTATAGCATTATTAGGCTTGATTGCACTAATAGGAAAGGAGGTGGGGTAGCCATTCTGTATAAAGCGAAACTTAAACTGATTCATCTAGACCTAACTCTTACTCAAAATAATTATGCTGAAGTAATTAGCTCTAAAATACAAATCAATACCAATAAAGCCATTAACATCATCTGTGCATATCTCCCCCCAGGAAATAACATCAATACCCTTGAAGATATACTCTACCAACTCTCTATCAAACTTCCACAAGAAACACTAGTCCTAGGTGACTTTAATATAGATTGGCATTCCTGTAATAATGCTTACCCTACCTCACATATCAACCTCTTTGGCTTCAAACAACTTATCAATACTCCCACTAGAATCAATAAAATAAACAATAAGGCTTCTACCTTAGACTGGATTCTCACTAATACCCTCCTGCAAACCTACCAAACAGGTATCCTTCCTGACGATCTTAGTGACCACTCACTAACCTATATAATTAGAAGCAAAACCAACCTAACCTTACCCACTACCTTTAGAACTCTTCATTCAAAGAAACATTTTAACCCTGATCGGTTTCAAGCTGAACTTTTCCAATGTCATTGGGCCCCTCTAAAACATCTCCCACTCAACAAAGCAGTGGAACACTTCAACTCAACATTCTTAGCAATACTTAATCAACACGCCCCAAATCGAACCATTAGAACTAAAACTAAAACTGCTCCCTGGCTAACCACAAATACTAAGCATAAAATCACCCTCAGAAATAAATCTTGGCATAAATGGCGTTCCACCAAAAGTCAAATAGACCACCAAAGGTTTAGAGCTTAGAAACAGTACAAAAAAGCCATTCTAACAGACAAAAGAACTATTACTTTCAACTTCAAAAACTACCAAAAGGAACCCAAAAAATTCTGGTCCAGCATCAATAGTCTGCTGACCCCTGGTCAAATAATTACACCCAACCCTCAGGATTCTGACCCTGATAATCCCACACTAACAGCCAATAACTTTAATTCCTTCTTCACCAATTCTATACAAATTCTAGCCAACCAACTATCTCCTGATACTTCTCAACTACCTCCAAATACCTTAATAAATACCATTCCTCCCCTTCACCTA